>NC_088857.1:12752259-12757259 GCF_963853765.1 Magallana gigas
GTTAATTTCATATTGAGTGATTATTCTAAACTCATTTCTTGAAGATCTGCATGTACTCTTTCAGCTTCCATTTACTTATATGCACGCAGTTTAACATATATATTTTTACTTATACACAAAACTTTCAAAATAAATTAACCTAATCAGTTGCATCAGTCTTAAATTTGAAGTATCATTGTTTTCAAAATCAGTGTCCCACAAGGATCTAATGCATTTCTAACAGTTCATGCTTACAGCCAATTTCCAATAGGTTCTCCCATGGGATTTCATTATATAATATATTGGGGAGACTCACTATAGACCAAAAATGTCATGCTGTGGAGCAGAAAGGAATCATGACATAATTCTTCCACACGAAATAGCAGGGACACTGGGCTTTTTGAAATGGGATAAAACCTGTTATCGTATAAATAATACAAGTATGAGGACATTTGTTTCATATAAATGTATTATCTATATCCCTTTTGAAAAATTATCTGGGTCTCATCTTTTGACTAATGCTTTTAATGATGTTCCATACATTGAACATTTTGTGTTCATTAAATGAAGCATCTCAGCATCTCTCTCACAAAGTAAACCCCCCCCCCCTTTAAAAGCACATGCATGTAATATTAATTCTTCACTTCATTATATGCAGAACTGGGCATTTGTAAAACTACACCTACATTTACCTTTATTACCCAATAATAACATTCTTTAACATCATTTTTACCTCAGACAGTGGGCTATTGACATCACAGTAAAGATCACCCAGGCTCAGATTGGTCATTTTCATTTTTCTGGCTTTGAGTAGGTCATCCATAGATGTCCTGAACCAGATACACAACAAGAAGCACTATAAAATTCTGGTGTAAATAAAATCTCAAGTGACTGGTCACCTATTTGTAGCACTAACATCCATTTCAAAAATCTATGGTTATAACATCATTGTCAGTAGATGGAGCACTAAAGTATCTGTATATACACTGGTCACTTCCTGTTTGAGTGACTGACTGATGAGAGATAATTACTGGACACCAATTAACTGACTCTTTTACTTATAGTTTCTATCAGTGGTTCATCTAAGGCAGACTCTGTGTCTATCTCTGTATTATCCAAGTCTTCATCTCCAGAAGCATGCTGACTGGACACTGAGTTTGTTTACACTTTTCCTAGTGGGCTCATTAGTTGAGTTCTTCCACAAATACTTCAGAAATTGGCTTTAATTTTTCCAACAAATGCTCACTGTGTCCTGAAATTCCTCAATTAATACCACTGTAAGTAATTTCCCATATATTCTCATCACATTTCATGAACATGGTGGTCACTACTACACATGGGTATCTAAACAAAGTACAAAAACAGAGTTTGAACTATGCTACATGTGTTCTGATTGGCCCAAGGCTTGCCAGGCCAGCCAATGACATTGGAGATCTCCCATACAATGCTTTACAACACCTGTTCCAAAGCCAGCTGTCAGAGCAGTTAGTATAATTCCTTTACATCAAGAAGCTTCTAATATTAGGGTCCCCACAGGGATTTTAAAAATCAATATTACGTAAAAAGACACAGGTACTCCTGGGTATTCAGGATTCTATAATGGAACATCAAAATTCATATCAATATCTCAATAAATATGATAATTAACAGGGATATTCCATGCACAAAGAGGTATTCAGTCAATTGGAACTAACAACTAAGGAAATAAAAACTGTCTTTTTTGTTTAAGTTCTGCAGGTTTGTTTTTTTTAAAGGCAAATAGAATTTTTGCATTTTTCAGATCACTCCATTAAAATAATTATTGATTTAGAAAAGATGCTGCTTAGATTTCTTGAACTTCATTTTTTTTTTCATTTACATGAGAATGAAAATTATTATGCAAATTGGTAGGAACAAAAAAAAATTAATTAAAAACTAGATCTGAAAGAATGACAGTGATTCAAATTAGTGATATCTTTACAGTATAAATGAGAGGGTTTACTTTACAGTGATGCTTGCTTGCATATATCAGAAAAGAAAGAGGAGGGGGTTTGTCTCATATCTCCCACATCAAAGAGCAGAGCTGGGTTTTGTTTGGTTTCACAGTTTGCTGTGACTCCCCAGGACACTGATAATCTGTTAGCTCCTCCAATGTCACACCACAACAGGTGCTTTCTCTTAGCAGTCCAGGAGACCCCTGGTCAAACTAAGCCAGTCTAATTAAGTAATCAGTCTTAGTCCAAAGAGGGGATCAATTAGTCTCAAATAAGACAATCTGATTATTTCTTTTTTAGGGGAAAGAGTACAACTAAATAGTCTTGTACAGTTTAAAAATTATTAAATTAATTTAGTATTATGGAGTAGTTGTATTGGATGCAAGGATTAACATGTAAATTAAATAAACACCTTTATGTATCACTACTTAGCAGCTTTAGGGCTGAAATGACAATCTGATAATTTTGCTAACTTACATGTCAATAACTGCATGCCATAGGGTCTATATGATTAATAATTAAATCAATACAAAACTAAATTTTTTTTTTTTTATAAAATAGGGAGATGGATATTAAAATTAGGAAAAATATTAATTATAATACATGTATCTAAATAATGTCACTGAATTAACACTTCTGAACATTCATTGTTATGTGGGTGGTGATTAAGACTTTGCAATAATCCTGACCACTCAATGTAAAAACCAATGGTTTACAAACACATGGTCAAAATTAAATGTTAAACATTCCCATTCATTTTTTTTACCCAAAGCATTTCTAGACTTCATGGATTTAGCCATTCTTAAGTTCATGACTATAGTAATAATTTCATAAATGAGCTTAAAAATTGGAAAGAAAATAATTGGGGGGGGGGGGGGGGGTGGGAGAGAATGCTCCTAAATTGATAATGAACTTTGATATTGTTAAAAAAATTCCCAAAACCCTTTTGACATTTAAAATCTGTATTTTATTTGCATACAAACATTAAAAGTATATATACATAAGCTATTAAATGCACATTTTCTGTAAAAAACAATATTGTTGCACAGGAATACAAAAATATTGCCCTTTTAATCAGGTGATCCATGGAAAAGGCACCGATAGAGAGGGGGGGTCGTGCTAATTAACGGTGTGATGGACATAATCATTACAGGGTCTGTATATCCTCGGTGACAGAGTACAGCTTAAATGATGCCTGACGCCAGACCTCTCTTTACCATTACTAAAACAGCCCTCGACAAAGGCCTCACTCCCTCTCTGTACATAGAGTACAGAACAAGCCACCGCCAACAACGTGTACCTTTTGGGGGGAAACCAAAGTAATTGATTCTTATTAAACATCATGGTAAACAAAGCCATGGTACTGCTTTAGAAAAGGCCCTTCCAATGTACAGATTTTTCCTAATGATTTAGATGAGATTCTGATCAAGATATGAAGTATTTGACAGAAAGGGGCCCTTTCAGAAGTGTTTTCCTAAAATACATTTGTCAGAGAATAAATGAATAATGCTCCCTCCCCCCACTAATTACTAGACAGTTTGAAAAGTTAACAAAACATCATTTGATCAAATAATCGTAAAGTTTTGTCCCTTTTAAATCGATCATAGAGCACTTGCTCCAATCTCCGCTATCACGGATGGATAATGATCCCAACGGATGGAAAATAAACAGTAACTATTTCTGATTACTAAGAGCTTATCTGGAATCTAATATATTTTAACATGCAAATACTTTTTCTCTGCAGAGCAATATTCTATTTTGAAACCACCATGCAGAACCAATTAAATGCACTAAATCAATTAAGCCCGGCTTCTGTGGTTTCCAATGTTGCTGCAATATAAACTGTGTGTAAACAAATTCATCCAACTTTTACCTCATTTAGATATTAAAACCTTTTCAAGTTGGTTATATACTTTCTCTTCGAAATTCACTTGCAAACAGAAATTTTGATAATAATGAAAAAAAAAACCAACCCACTGATTGGTTTCACAAAAATCTCAATGTAAAGCCAATCAAAGAGTAACTGCTTGTTCAATGAGTGAGGTTCTTGGGATCATCACACTCAGAAGACCTTAGAAATAACCAGTACCTGGTAAATAACAATAATTACACTATCCCATCAATAAAATCTCCTTGCAAATTACAGAGAGAGAGAGAGAGAGAGGGAGAGAGAGAGAGAGAGAGAGAGAGAGAGAGAGAGAGAGAGAGAGAGAGAGAGAGAGAGAGAGAGAGAGAGAGAGTTTTTCTTTTTAAATGCTTATCATCTAGCGTTATGAAATTTTCTTTTGTCTTTTTTTTCCCGAGAATAAGCAAACTAGACATTGTAGAATTTCAATGGCTCTACCAACATAAATCACGTTTGGTCTGATGTGAATTTGACAAATTGGGTTTTTATCATTTTGTCATAATATAAATCTAGTTTGGAGTGTGTAGTAATTTAGATTCACAGTGTTCAGAATTTAAATCATCAAGTTATTAGCCTGAGTGTTCAGAAAAGCATTCCTGTCAAAAAATACACAAAAGAGAAGGCTCCTTCAATATTCTTATTCAGTAAGTCAATAATAATTAAGTAATTTATTCTTACAATTGTGGGAAATGTATGATACATAACAACTCACATTTTGAAAGTTTCCAGCTCCGACGTCCACCTTCAGTTCTTTTCGAAACTTCGGATCCACACCCTCTCTTTTGATCATTGATCTCCGCATTTGAAATGATTTTTCTTTATCATCGTCCATCACATTGACGTTGATGCAAGAAAATATCCCTGGTGGTTCTGTTTTAACATTCACAGCCATTTTGGCAACCCTGAAAAAGAAAACCAAAAAGGTTGTAAGCTGCAAACAGAATAAAGACACTTAATAAAAAAATATCTTCCATTTTGTCAATCAAAAGCTGCAATAAACATGGAACTCATGTATGAATCTTTAATAAAGGAATACTAAAAAATTAACATTTGAGGATGAAACACTTATTCCATATTTTAACAAAAACGGTGGATTATAAATTTTTTTCAGAGTGAGTTAGAGGGTAAAAGGCGAGACCTCC